>NC_066856.1:5281143-5313790 GCF_001640805.2 Lates calcarifer | reverse complement strand
CCCGCGAACAACGCTCCAATAACTCCTCCGTCGGAACTTTCAGGAATTCCTCAACCAAATCCATGTTAACAGACATGGGTTAAATTTACCTGCCGAATTACCCGCCACCACTGATGCACGATCAGCAGCCTCTGAAAACCACAGCCACACGCCAAAGTAGCTCCGTCCCTCTAACTGCCTATCCCAGAACTAACTAAACTCACCCCTAGTCTTCAGGTGCTACTTGTAGTGGGTATTTACGCACCAAATCCCGCAAGCCCGGTAAAACCACCACAATGTGGCGACCTCACCTGCAGCTTCGGACGTGCTCCCGAGACAACTGCTCCAACCACTTTCGTCACCACTCTACAAATCCCCCCCCCGACGAACTCGAAGGGAATTCGTCCTGAGCCTACCAGGGACTGAACAGTAGCCACTTACCAAGGCCGTGTCTCCAGGAATAACAGAGGTCAGTGCAAACAACAACACCATTTACATGACGAAACAACAGGTAACCAGTACACTTTCAAACCCAAACCAATCGGCTTACTCACCGCATTCGTCCTTGTCCGCCACTGCCATTCATTCACAAACGCTGCACGTGGAAAACTACAACCGCACGTCCCCGTCACTCTGACGCAACAACCGGTTCATTCACAAATACCATCTCCGCTCATCAAATTCACTTTCCGCTGAATCAACAGCGCTACACAAATATCTACCGGGCCAAACCAGGAACGGACGAGCCCCCATTTGTCACAGCCGGCTCGACAACTGTGGCAAGAGAGGGAGACGGCACGAGTTGGCAGATTAAAAACCAGCAATTTATTTTTACAAAAAAAAGAGAGAATAACCAAACACATGAACAACCAAACTAACAAAAAGAAAACGGCAGCTGCCACCACGGTCGGCCAGGACCAGGAACCATCCTCCAAGCTCCCAGCCCACCATCGGACTCCAGACTGAGGGTTGATATAAGATGGAGCACACTGGGCCCAGGTGTGGCTCAATCAGCTGATGACCCTCCACCCTACACCTGTAGCAAGAAAGAAGTAAAAGGAAAACAACAGGGACACCTAGTGTCCAGGTGGAGGAGTCGTCACAACCTTCACAAAAAGGATTTCACAAATCCTTTTTATTCACAAATCCTTTTTGTGAATGGTTGCCTTATCTGTACACATTGAACTCTTACACAGGAGTCGTTTCCTTTCATATTCATTTCCCTCATACTCCTACAACAACCTGCAGTGGTGTGTGAGTGCATAGAAGGGCTTTAGAAGATGATTAGATGAGATCTCTTATAAGCAAAGTTGACTTCATGACCTGCGAATAGTAAAGGCCTGTAAGTGTCAGTGGACAGTTTGTTCGCAGCATCAGACTTATAATAAGATCCTTTCAGGGCCATGAAGAGTCAGAGCATATTTTCTTAAAAATCTTCCATTAGTTTTCCGGTTTCCGTGTGGGTTACAGAGACATTTTGGCTTACATCAGGTGTACTGTGTATATATCCATCTCCACTTTTTTAGTAACTTGGCCAGTAGTTGTTATAACTTTAAACATTTTGTTCTGGATCAGGACAGATGAACTGACCTGCTGATATTGCCATCTTGGCCTTTCTGTTAGTGCAGCAAAAACCCAAAGGGATAAAAGATGCACAGCTGCATTTATTTACACTCTTAGTGTCATTAATTCAATTGTTAATCACTCATATACCTGTAAACTATAATCAGCAGTTATACTGTATCAAAAATCAGAAGGCTGATCAATAGATTAGACTGAAAAATATCATACACATTCTATGAAAATTACAAAGTAGTAATGTGGCAAATTTGAGCCGCTCTCACCATCTTCTCCAATTCAATTTCTTTTTTTCTTGAAGCATTTCTACAGAGGACAATTTTGATGGCTGCTCTATGAATATCTGTTTGAAGAAAAGGGCTAGTTAAAAATAGACCATGTCAAATGCAGTATGTTATATTATCTGTGACTGCTGTGTATGAACAGAGATGTGTCGTGGACCACAGTGATGGATATTACCAGCTTCCATTGTGATGATTATAATTCTATACTGGAAACAATATGGTTTCCATTTGTGCATCAATTGGTGACGCATATCCGGTACACATAACCAGGTTTACATGGTTATTATCAACTTTTTTGGTCACTTCTTACTGAACTACTCCTTGCAACTTTTTTGCAATTTTTGAGAAATTGTATGACTTATTTTTATTTAAAATGTGTTTCAGGACCTGGCGCCAATAAGGTCCAATATAAAAATCACTATCTAAACATCTAACATCTAAATCAGATTGATTTAAAAGTGATTCATTTACTGTCCTAAAATCATGGCAACAGTTACTATTGATTGCACTTACACACAAAGACTTTTTTTCCTGAAGTGATTTAGTTGAAATATGTTCCAAAACTGATCATAACATACAGGTGGTGTAAAGCTGGAAGCACTTTCATTTGTGTTTTCCATCTTTTTGTGTCTGTGTATTTGTTTGAACCCTACTGTACCTGGTGTGGTGACAGGGTGCCTGGTGAAGGAGACGGTTGAACGCTGGCTCGTCTCTCAGAGGGGACGGATACATCCTTCTGCGGATGAAGAACCCAGCACCGCAGCAGAACAACACTCCCATCATCAGCAGCACCCTGAGAGACAAACAAAGGAGCTTTCACCAACTCAACATCATGAGCACACCCATGTATCTAATGAAAATAACACAGTCAAACACAGAGGTGCCACCATGACCAGTCGTACACCTAGTTGCAAACAGCAGCAAAAGAGAATTATTGTCTCCTCAGATAGAATTTGCTCCCCTCTGCTGTGAATCTCTAAATAAAAACATGCAGTTCAACAATATCTGTTCTCCATGGGGATGCGAGGACAATAAGCAGATTTTTATTGGCTTCAAAATGTGCTCAGTTTCTTATTTCTGGTGCATCTTCAGTTTTTTTTTAGTTGTGTAAGCAGCCCTGAACAATGGTCACAATAATCTACTTTCATGCATCTATTGACCACAAAAGCTTCATAACACATGGTCTTTCTCAGTGCCAGCGTTTTCTCAGTCGCCACATGACCAGAGTATGGAATAATATTAATATGATAACAGGTCATGTGATGAGTAATCTCAATTCGCTGAGATGTGGTTGTAAGCACTGGGAGAAAGTTTGCAAGTGGACCTAGAGTTAAGTCCCCCCCCCCAAACTTGCATATTAGATTTAGACTTACAGCCTTTTTATGCACAGTTTCTCCATACAATATCTGGCAAACAATAATTCATTGGTTCCAGCAAAAATCTGTTTATTCAGTGGAATTTATCCACTTCAGTAACACTCTTTTAATTAACTGATGTACAACTCAGAGAGCAAAATGCCAAGAGCAGTAGATGCTATGATTCACAGTTGCGCTGACAATGGTGAGTCAAGTTACCAGTGCTAAAAGCTACTGATTCTCACTATGAAAATATGTTGGATTCAGTCATACTTGGATATAACAATATGACTAATATGTTTAGGGTTTGCTCACCAAGCAAGAGATTATACTGGAGTATTTATTTATTTTTAGGAGTACTCGATATTCACCAAGCTTTCTGAATTTCAGTGAGAGACAGCAAGAGACACTGCCCAAACTGTAACTCACCAGAAATACCATAGTCTCTGGATGGACAGGGCTCTCACACAGCAGCGAGTCCCACAGCAGTCCTCATAGGAGCGACATCTGCAACAAAAAGGCACATAGGTCAGTTACAGGCACAAATATAACCAGCACCAAAATAAATAGAGATACATACAGTATCCTCCCTAATTCACCCTTAGTATCACACCAAATTTCACAGCAATCCAGCTAATAGTTTTGCAATATTTCACAAATGGTGAACCACATGCAGGAAGCTACAGGAAGAGTCAGAGGACAACCAAAGTCATTAGAGCTCATGTTCTGGGAACCATGAACATCAAACAAAACTGTGTGCTGATCCATAAAAGCTTATTGTGCTGTATAATTGAAAAGTTGACTTGCTAATGGAACTAAATGAAAAATGAGAGGATCAACAAAGTCATTAGGATTTATCCTCTGGGGAAATTTCACAGCAATACATCCAATATTCTTTGAGATACTTCAGTCTGGACCAAAGGTGGATAATTCTACAGGTTCTCTGTAGATTAAAGCTGCAGAATCAGTATTTCTTCAGAGTTCATTTGTTAATTTCTCCTTACATCAGAAGATGGTGAAACTGAACACATTTACCTAAGTGCTGTACATTTTTTCAGGCCCTAACTTTCCATGATTACTTTACATTTGTATAACAAGTTTCATTTACAAAGAAAAGAAAAGGAAAAATTCATTCATTCATTTTAAATGCAATAATTCAACTTCTATTTTCATATTAAACACAGAATATATTTTAAAAGTAAAAACTGTTTTTCTACATGTCGGTCTTTCAGTTTACAATTTAAGTGCATCAGTATGAAGGTTTAATAGTCATTAATTGTCATTCCTACATACAGTATCAGAAGTAGTTCATTTTGCAGCAGCACCAGGTGGCGAAGAGAAAGGAGGAGGAGGTGTCATGTTGTTTTCTCTGTTAGAGAAGCCAAATAAAAATGTGTGTGGGAAATTTAAAAAAGAAAGAACAAATTTGTCTGAACAAAAGCTGGTCTTCACCCATAATAAAAACTCCTTTGCCCTCAAGTATTGAGGAATTTGGAAATTTCATAGCTAATTTTACTCTGATCATGTCACAGCAGAAGCCAAGAACACAGGGAAAGGAGCCAAAAGCTAGATACTGATAATGGAAAAAGCAGGCCTACAGGTGGATGAGGTCGACACATTCACAGGCAGGAACAGAGGAACAGGCAGTAGGTAAACAGGGAAACTCACAGGAACAAAAACAGAATCCGATGATCTGACAGGGAACAAAGAGAGTGAACAAGTAGAGTCCAAGCTTGATTACTGAATGAAGAACATGGGGAGAGACCAGGAGAACGCAGGACTGATGACAAGTGTGAACAGGTGGGAGATGAGGGGAGGACCAAGGGAAGACCATGACAGATCAATGTGGATGTGAATAAATGTGAGAATGAGTTGTGCATCATCTAGGCGATGGAACTTGTTTTCTAAGCAGTGTACATGTACAGTGTACACTGATGTGTCAGAGAACCAACTCTGGGAAACAATGTTTTACAAGATTTGAAAAGTGAGACAACATCATCCTAAAAACAGTGTTATTTCATGGTTGTGTTTGCTTATACAAATGGTGTGTGCCCAATAGCTATATTAAGCCAGGCAGACAGATAGAAATACTCCTTTACAGCTAAGCTTTCAATACAACTAACCAAGCCTCCTACCAGAGACCACTTCCACTGTCATTAATCACATCCTGTCTGTGAAAGAAAGTTCTCCACATCCATCTCCCTGATCTCTTATTTGCTTTTTAAATGTTTAAAGTCATACAGATGCAATGCACAAAAATTCCTCTCAAAAAACATGAAGAAGAGCCTAAAGTAATCCATCTACTTTTTAATTTGTGCAATAAAACTGAATATCCTCTTGAGGCAAGAAAAAAAAAAAATCACAGTTTTAAGAATTTAGAGGATACATTGTAAGATATATAACTTTCTAAGTCATAACAGTGAGGACGTCTGGAACAAGTTCAATGTAATTTTCACTTTCTGGTTCAGTTTCCATCAACTCCTGAGAACATTATGTTCGCCGGCTAGTCTCTGACGTCTGTCTGCAGTTTGGTAATGGGAGGTAGAGTGCAGAGGGTTTATCAGAGCTTTTTCCCTGAACAAAGTTGATTTTGAAAGGGAACCAAAAAAGGAAAGTTGTGGGCTGTAAAAGCAAAAACAATAAACTAAAATAATCTGAAATGCTATGCAGAGCTGTGGGGAGCTGTAGAGCTGGTGAGGCGAGAACTAGAGGTTTTGCTCTCCAGTTGCAGATAATTACTTCCTGTCTTCATACTGTTTTATTGCAGGACAGAGATCCTCAGTATGGCGCACTGACATTTCTTCCACAATAACAAGGCTCAAAGCATCAGACACAGGTGTATTGTAATGTTGCCATTAATCACCTTTTCTGCTTCGTAAACAAAACTCTACAGAAGTTTTACTTTAAACGGCAAGCAGTCTGCAGCCCGGGAGCCAAATATTCAGAACAGAGGCCAACTGAGATTGATCAGTCTGTGGAGAGCAACAGGAAACCTGCATTAATACAACTGGAAATGATAACAAGGTGTGTGTGTGTGCCTGCGTGATAGATGACTGTGGATAGCCGCCACGACAGTGCATACCTCAAACTCCCAGAACCTGTCTGGTATTTCAGCAGTAGCCCAGGGATGAGCAACTGCTGTCCCTGGAGGGTCCCACAGCATGAGAACCAGGAGTTTTTTTGCACTGCGCCACACAGATGCCAATCCCTGCTGTGCTCCCTGCCTGTTTGCACGTATACATATTCTTTGTGCTGAAGGTATGGCAGAGAATTTAGAATAAATTTAGAGCAGTGTTTTCTAATTCCACGGATCCTGATCCTACAATTATAAGATCTTTCCTGATTGCGTTATTACTCGGAGGAAGAGTAAATGTTTTAATGCAAATTGCAGCAATCAGGTGCAACCTGTACTGTAACTGCCTCGCTGAGCTGTCACAGCCACTGCTGCTGCAGGTTGAATAAACACTGCTTCCAGGATGCAAATCACTGCGCTATGCTTGTTTCAATGAGGCCTCAATACAAAGAAAAAGTGCCTTTAGATGGATTTTTGATACTGTGAGGAGACTGAAACAGCAAGTGTCAGCATTATGGTTGTGTTCTTGTTGACACAAAATCATTATTATCAAGAGGGAAAATTATGGTTTAAGAGTTTCCACCTTTTATTTGGAAAAAGAAAACTCAAAAAAAATGAGGTGAAACTCAATTATTGGCTCATCTACTCTGTGTTGAATCAATGTTAACCCTGAATACCAGAAACTGTCCTTTCAACTGTCCATCCTTGTGTTTTCTCAGGAGAAATGAACAGCGAGTCCTCAAATCCTCCATCTAAGGCTCTTAAATCTGGCTGCAGGCAAAGAAATGCGGCACTATGGAAAAGGCAGAGGTGGAGGAAAAGATACTGTGTGTTAAGAGTCTTAGTACAGGAATTAGGCTAATGCTGTCTGGATAGATTTGGTTTGAAATCGCCTGAAATTTACAAGAGGAAGAGACATTTCACTATAAAACATGGTACAGTGTGCAGGGTCACTTTGAGGGCACCAGAAGCTCTCTATATCTGTGATGTAACGTTACAGTCTTAGTGTGTGTGTTATGGTGAGTGGTTTGGTGTACAGAAATGTATCCACATCTATTAAATGTAGACTGACTGGGCAGTCGTTTCTTAAGCCTTGCTTGTTTATTTGTAGGTGACGGTAGCCCTGAGGTCAAATTGTTGTGTTTTCCATTTTATTAGTGTTTGTCCTCCAGTGTTGTTTTGTTTTGCACATCAGGGGCACCGTATATTGTTTAGGAGTTCTGAGTATTAAATCAAATTGTAGGCGAGTAAGATAGTAACTGTGAACCAGTTACTATCTTACTCGCCTATTGCATATTGCAGGGGTGTAGGTTTGCGTGAGTGTGTAAGTTCTTCAACATTAGTTATCTTGTTTTCCATGATGGCAGCAAACCAAAACAAATATATCATTGCATTATAATGCACTAAACAATTAATTAGCTATATTTCCCTCACTTGCTAATGTTTGTAAAGTTTTATTGCTGTGTGTCTCTGCTATCTGGATTTTGGCAGGGAATCAAACTGAACCTGTATAAATGAAGGGAACAAAATTGGGATTTTAAAAAGAGAGGGGAACATCCCCAGTGGAAATTACAATCATGGCATATTATGTCCACATTCTGGTTGATGAATTTCAAAACATCACCAGTGAGCTGTAAGGAAAACTGGGCATTTAGGGGCAGTAATGGGGGCACTACCTTAATGTAGTATATTATTAATATACTTAAATATCTGAAATCAATTCACATTTATGCTCATTTCTGAGACTGTAGTTTGTGTTGCTCTCAAACTGTATTGTGTTACACTGACAGGAGCTTAAATATTGAAATTATTTAAGTGGCTCCAAGTTTTAGACACATTGATTACAGCTGTGAATTGTGCCCTTGGCACCTATCATCAGGTTATACTGAATCAAATTTAATGTCCAGATCCAAATATGCTGATACAGAACTGCCCACCACTGCATTCTGCTTATTCCAACTTGCAAATGTTAAATAAATTTCCCTGGAAACACCTACCAAAATTTCTGCTGAAGTGGGCAAATAATATCAATACTGCAACATCATTTAAGTTTTACTCCTTTTTCTCTCCTTTCTCTTTTCAGATGTTTTTGTTTCCTTGTTGGATTTGAGGAGAACAGTGTCATCTGTGTTAAATGAGAAAAAAAGACACCAGATTCCTGGTGTTGTTGAGGCTGAAAAGAGAGACGGTAATTGAGGGCCCGGAGAGAGGAAGAGGGGAAAGAAAGCGGAAAAGAAAGGGGGTTCTTCCACTGAGTTGTTTTTCATTACCAAAGTAATCCCTCTTCACTGACACTGTCCCTCTCTCTGTCTCTCTTCCTCCCTCTCATCACAGCTATAGCTGTGGCCAGCAGCTAAAAAGCAAACTAAATAAATGAAAGTTAGCACTGTGGGAGAAGCCTGTCATCTGTCTCAATCAGTAAAACACAGCGTGCCCCCCAGAACTAAGTAAAAATCTCCAGTAAGCAGTAGCTTTGGAAATGACACTGAATGAACTGAATTAAACTTTGCTTAGTGCTCAGTGGTTGTGCATGTTGATGAACCCACTAAGATTTAACCAACAAGTCCTCCAACCTCAACAAGCCAGTAGTTCACTTGTCCTCATATGGCCCATAGGAGCGTCTACAGAAATAATACACCTAGGACAGCATGCGTACCAAACCTTTGCTGTCATGGTTACAATAGTAGACACACAGTTCAGCTCATCAAATGGCCACGGTTTGGTTTGTGGTTTGGGTTAAAATAAGCACGTCCTCAAGGTTAGAGGACCTTAGTCACGGGTTATGGAATGAAACAAAGTAAAGTTCAGTGTTCTGCTGACCCATCCATCATTTTTTACACCCCGTCACCTGACTTCCTCCTTTGCTCCCATTATACTTACTATGGTTGCCAGAAGTTGCCCTGACAATAAAATGAAACTGTGGGTCATAATAAGCTGCTTGCACAGACAGCTCTCAATGTAACACAGTATTCTGCAGCTCAGTGCAGATTTGAGCTTCCTTTCAGACCAGACATAAGTTTTAACTGAATTTGCAAAAAATGTGAAAGAACAAAAAGTTTTTGTGAATATAATATAAAAAAAAAAGATTATGATGTCTGGAGTAGATTGTAGATTGTGCAGATTCAATTTCATTGGTTTAAAATTGTAGAAGGGAACATTGTAGTACTTACATGAAGTAGATAGGGTATCCGCCTTCAAAATACCAGCAGTACTTTTTTGCTTCTACACACTGTAAAAGAGAAGGACAGATTAAGGTCATTGTTAAAAACTGAAACTATGCACACAAACAGCTATTTTAGTCCAAACATGCATCAGCCAGAGAGCAGAGAAACACAACACAGTATGGATGTTAGTGCTGGACTAATCTTTTCTACTGAGACGGGGACACAGCCTTACTGCTTTAAACCTCTGTGTTCCTCCTAGACCCCCGGCTCAGTGCCAAGTCCATGAAGGTGCAAGAGAGCACAGGAGATGTCACAGTTATTCTTAGCTAATGTGAGGATTCATATACCACAATGATGGTTTTTGTACTTGGAGCAGCTGATCCCACAGTTGGAAGGATAATACTTCAGCAAGTTTTGAGAAGCTAAAGCTGTTTTTGTACACGTTTAAAGGTCCAGACCTGAGGGGTGTTTCAAAAAGCAAGATCACCTGTAAAACCAGTTGGAAACAAACCCAGTCCAAGTCCAAGTCCAAGTCCAGGTTAGTTTCAAGACTTAGCTTCATTTTAGGCCTAATCTGTGTTACAATCTGTCAGACTGAAAGTGTTTTGGTCTTAAGTCAGTTGACAATGTTCCCAGTCTGTTTACAGTACATGTAAAATTTACATCACATAGCGAAACAGGATGTATCCAATCGTGTCATTAAAATCTGAGTTCATATATCACAACATACAACTTTGACCAACGGATGTGGCTTGATAGAGACACTTTCACAATCTCTTCTCGATTTAAATATCAGACCCATATTCCTACACATTCCCACATTCCATGTATTAAAACTGCAAAGTGAAAAACAGCAAATCTGAAGGTATTCCAGCTGCAACATAACCCAATGACCTGGCTGTAGTTTTATTTCATATGTATGTTGCAACTTGTACATCTATACATTAATTTTTACCACAAACAGACTGAGTTAACAGAGAAGTTCAGCTGATTGGTGTTCATCTCTATTTCGAACAGAGTTGCGCTCATCTACAACATGCAGCTAAAAGTTATCTTTTACTATGTTTTTTTTTAAGGTTTGCTCTAATATTTCATTCTCCACACAGTTTTGTCTGATTAAGGTTTGATGTCTCCGATCTGTGTGTTGAAATAAACCAGACTTGCCACATAATCTACAAACCAGCTTTATGAAACATACTAATCCTGGTTCAGTTGGTTAGGTTAATTCAAGACAGGCTTTTTACAGAAAGCCCTGTTTTTCTGAGCCTCCATTATAAAACAATTTTCAGGTATACAATGAGGCAACATAACAAACTTCCTGGCACTAATGGACACTTGTGTGTGTCTCATGTCTTGGGATTGTCAAAAAAAACTCACGTCAACAAACTTCACACAGAAAGACGTCTGAGAGACATTACAGTGATAATATTAATTTAAAAAAATTATGTTATCCTGGGTTTTAGATGTAGGCCTACATCAGAAACAGCAGAGATCCCGTACTAAATTCAAATCCAGATTTGATAGCGATCAACAATAACATGCGGGGCGGTAGACTCAACGAGGATCCCCCTGCATGAGTACGAACCTCTCTTTTCCATTACTGGCTTCAGTTCAGAATACATAGAGTACTGACACTGGCAGGCTGGAGAGCGCCTTTAATTAACTGCCTTTGAAATGGTCTCCCTCTATGAAAATACAGCCCGCTTTGTAGTGGCGCATAGAGGATTTTCGGCTTTATCATTTTGGGTCCTGCAATGAAGTGGTACAGGACATATCGAGTGCTAAGAAGAAAGAAAGAAAGAGAGAGAGGAGAAGGGAGGGAAGGTGAGATAGTAGAGAAAAGGAGAGAGGAAAAGCGTGCCAAATGAAGTGAATCACACTGCAGGGATATGCCTCGCCTCAGGGTGGCATTCAGCATACACACCATCACTTCCCATTAAAGTAGAGACATCTTCTCAGAGATAGCAAGTTGAACTGCAGTCTCTTTGCGAATGAAAACATGCAGTATTTGATATGGTTATGAAATTGATATGACATTCACTGAACTCTATTAACTCCTCCTCTGTGCTCTGGAAATGAAAAGTAGCACAGTGAAGTGGTGACAGTTTTTGTGAGCAACTCTGCTGTTTGATCTGCAGGTACAGGAACATCTCATTCACTTAAAGCAGCAGATTCCAATTACATGAACAAACAACCCACACCCATCTACAATATGATAACACACGACAAAGTTTTCTACTGTGGTGTCCTTTAGGGATGAGATTTACATTTTGTAGCTTTGTGATGTGATTTTCTCGCCGTGCTTAAACTGATGCAGCGCTCTGAACCAGGCAAGTACGGTGTAGAAAGCAGGATGTCACCTGTATTGAAAGGGTGATTGGCCATGTCTGATGCTACAGTACAACTGGCAACATGTTTAGTAATCACTGGTCTTGAGGTCAATGCATCATTTCATGCTGTTATATTATATGTTGGGGGAGCTACAGCACTGCTGATGATAGGGCTACGGAAGATTTATAATGCCTAAATTAAAACAAATCAAACAAATAAAGAAAGTGAAATATAATAAACTTAGTTATGCAGAGTTTATCGTGCTTTTTATGTTTATGACTAAATGAGAAACATGTTTTTGTCATTAATAACTAAATGAACTGTTTTTCACTGTGTTGTCCAGCAGGGAGCATCACAGGCCTGTCAACACTAAATACAATCACTGTCACTACTTTTCATGAAATAGCCTGTTTTCGTACAGCAGTCATCTCAACAAACTTAGGAGACTTCTGGAAGCACTTTTTACACAAATTGTAAGTTGTAAGAAATTTCATAAATAGCTTGTATTCTTAAATATGCAGGTAGGACTTGAAATATTTTTACTTTATTTTTCACTTAAGTACAAACTTCTCCTTTTAGCAGAGTGATAAATACAGGCCCAGAAGAATACATTAAATTCTAACCACATCTCTGACATCGTGTGGAGAGCAGAGCTGCAGGGTGGCATGGCAGGTCGAGTTGTTTTGGTGGCTCACAACATGCCAGCACAATGGGTTATTTGTCAGGCTACTGGTGGAGAATGGGACCATACTGTGTCACTTGGGCTGAAAAGTAATGGCAGAAACACACACACACACACACAGTGAGAGGGACAGAGAGAAAGATCAGTGAAAAGCATCCTATCCCCTCTCACTGAGACAGTGTACACTCTATTTGTCCAGACTGTTTGCTGTTATCACTGTGGTCAGTAGTGGGAAATCCCATCCACACAGGAAGTGCATAATTAAATCTGTGATCTGTCATAATTAAGTGCTGTGATCTGAGGAACAGTGAACCAGTCTGCTTGATCTTTTCCCTCTGTTCTCGTTATGTTATATATTTTAATTTAAAATATCAAGAGTCACAGAGCAGCTGGATTAATGACCATGATTTTTAAAGATGGCCTTAACATTTGAGTACTGAAGTTATATAAAAACAAAAAAAAAAAAAACAAATGTCACACCTGACCGAAGAGTAAATGTGATGGGGTTATTAAAATCATAAGAGTCCATCCTCACAGATGTATGACTGAATTCTGCAGATTTAATGAGAATCTGTCTGTACGAGGTACACTGTGTCACGTTGGCCTGAGAGAGGTGCTAGAAGGAGGCTCCGAGAGCAACAAGACCAAGTGTGTTAGCTTATTAACATTTGCTAATTAGAACTGAACAAAAAACACAGCTGAGGCTGATGGGAATGTCATTAGTTTTTTAGTATTTTGTCTTAAATGGAGAATTGACCTGACAATGGTGCTAAATAAAACAAGAGGATCACCAAAGTTATTACAACTCATCCTGAAGGGAATATGACTACATGTGCCAAATGTAATCAACACAATAGTTGTAGATGATTGAAGTGGCTGTGCCATCAGGTATGAATGAGTGAGTGTGAAAAGTGTGAGTGGTGTAAAGCGCTCTGAGTGGTCGTTAAGACTAAAAAGGTGCCATATAAGTGCAGTCCATTTACCATCCATTTGGTTGCAGATGGTAGTAAATGTTTTATCCAGAGCCACAAAGGTCAATCTGCTGGTGCCACTAAGTGTAAAGTCAATAGGATTTATTCCCTTGGGAACCTAAATGTATGTACTAAATTCAATGCCACTGTGTGTAGTAGATCTTGAGTTATTTCACTTGATAAGTTTGATAAGTTGTTCTTGGCAATCAATTGAATAATTGTTGAGATGTTTCACTAAAAACTCATGGTGGAGCTACTGAAGAGGAAAAGTTGAGGGATCATCATCAAAGTCCTTGAAATATATCATCTGGGGACTCTGAATGTCTGTACCCACTGTCATGTCACAATCCATCCAACAGATGTTAAAAGTGGCTAAAAATGGCAGGGGTTCATCCACTGGGAAACATGCACATGCTCAGTAAACCATATGTCTATTAGATTTAAATAATTCTTGCATACAAGAACATGTAATTCAGAAAATATGAAAGGGTCACCAGAAATGTAATGGTATTCAGCAGTTATGTTTTGAAACACCATGGCATGATAGATGGTGCTACAGCAAATATAAAAGGTTCACCAACAGCAAATTAAGTGGAATTCAACTGTAAGGTTCTGAGACATTTTGATGTGGTAGGAATTTTTGTCAAGGGGAACGTTTGGTGTGATTGTGGTGCTATGGTAAAATACAGGGTCACCAATGCCGTTAAGATTTATCTTCTTGAGATCACAAATATCTATGTAATTCTTATCATCAGCCAGAGCTATTAAACAAGATAAGGCTTGAGTAGCACAAGTACAATCCATTTATCTGCCTTCCTCTCAGCATTAATACAGTATGTCCACTTTTCTGGCTGCAGTCAAATGCTGTTGCTGGCCTCAGTGCTACTGAAACAGACCCTATGAATACCATAGGTTCTGATATGAAAACTCTTGATCCTGAGCTTTGGCCTCTCATCTCACAATATTCAGGCTGACATTAGTCTTTATGACTTGGTTAACAATTTCACCTGTGGCGTGATGATGAGGAAGAATATTTAATCAGCATACCATGTACAGAATATGAAGAAACAGGACAAAACCGCAATACTCATACAGAATAAAAAGTACATGCAAATTATAGCTAGAATAACAAAGCTTTAATTTCACAATTTTTGACTTTGTTGCTGTCCATCTACTTTAGTTTGGATCGTTATCCTGTCCCCAACACTCTGCCAGCAATGGTCACTGTCCAGCTCTGTTCATTGTCTTTCTCTAATTAGAGCTCAGTGAAAGCGCTGACAGGAGAGGAAAATGTCCCTCTGTGCTCCCGCAGGACAAAAATGACCGTTACGCAACCAGGGAATGTGTTTTCCCGCTTTAAAAGCAGCTCAAATGGGTTTTGGCTAAAGGATATTGAAAAGGATGAATAGTTCAAATGATTCTACACCGAACATTAAACCTTTAGAAGCAGTGGTGTGTGTGTGTGTGTGTCTGTGTAGTGATCAGGAAGTGCTTTGCCTTTGAAGTTGTGGGATGCTGTAGATGAGATTGCGAAAGGAGACAGGTCAATAAAGAAGCTTCCTGTGAAAAGTCAATCATAACTTAGCACTGCTTTGCTCTGATGCAGGCCTTCAAACTTCATGGAGTTTTGCTGGCTTGCAGTGTGTTACAGAAGTTTTTTAATGGGAGAATTAAATTATATTGCACACAAATCATAATGATGTTTTCTTATTATCAGGGATGTCAAAGAGAGTTCAGTCCCTCATTTTGGACTAAATGGTGTGCCACCCTGCCAGGAACAAACTCTAAATCCTTGTGATCTATTCTTTTGCTCGACTCTAACATTCTGTTTCATCTCCTCCACCCGTCTGTATTTCGCTTCCTTTCTTTCCCTCCTCTCATCTCCCATCCATCCACCTCTCCCTCTCCATCCTGTGTTATTGATCTCTGCTGACCGCACAGATGACTCTGCCATTAGCAAACAGCAACAGACCAAGAAGCATCATTTGATTGTCAGTGTATGTTTGGCCTGATGTGGAGCCTGAGGAAGGCAGGGGGAGGTGTGCAGGAAGTACATGTTAATCTACTGGTCTGCCTTGGTCAAATCCAAATACTGTGTGCTGTATGTGAACTGTAAATTTTGGTAACATTTCCATATATTTAAAAGGAGATAATACACATTATTAATTGTAGCTGCATTTTATGTGAGCATTTACTGCCATAAAAAAACATGTAAAAATTAGTTATCTAGCTTTTGTCCAAAATAAACAGAATCAGTTCAGCATCATTGTGACATGACGTTTTCATGTTAATGAGATATTAAAATTTCACCACAGAAAACAGGAAACGTGAGGATGAAGAGGCGTATTGTGTTTCAGTGTCTCCAGCAGAGACTGCCAAAACGAAATGCAAAGTACGGTCACTAGTTTTCATGAGAAGGTCAAAGTGAACTTTTTCTTCTTTGAGGTAGAGATGCATTGTCCATGCCAAAATGAAAAAAACAACAACAATCAACTGTCCTTTTTTTTTTTTTTAACCCTGCCATGAGACCACTGACAGTCTTATGGCAGCAATGATCTGTTTTTATATAGCGATTTTAAATTGTCGATATACACAGAGCTGATGGCGATCAATATAAAACTTCAAAGAAAAGTCTGATAAGATTAAACTGGTGTCAGTCAGCAGATCTGCAGATCAATTTTATGTTTGACATATTTCATATCTCGGCCAAGGAGGTTATGTTTTCACCTGTGTCTGTTTGTTTGTCAGTAGGATTACGCAAAATGTACAGAACCAGTTTACACCAAATTTGGTACTGGGACAATCAAATCATGTAATACATTAGAATATGGCGGTATTGACTATTTGTTGTTATTCAATTCTATATCCAGCAGCCTGCTGCATCAGCTGAATGTTTCTTGTAGTTTTACATTCTGACTGACACCCCTTTTAAATAATCATATTATTTTCTTAACTAGAGTTCCCATAATACTTCATGGGATGTAAACTAAGTATAATGTTGTTGTGGATTCAGTGGTGGGCGGTGGGCTATAACTGTTTTAGGTTGTATTTGTTCATATTTTAACAGTTTAGCATCATTAAAAGGATGCCAAATCAGCTATTAGCAGTTCCTCTTTGTAGTGTAACCATATATGTGCAAACAACTATCACTGGATTATACCTGTAATCCACCTGGATTACACTAGTGGATTATCTGAGGTCATGACCTCAGTATTTCTAAAGTATGTTGCAGTTTCAAGTCCCTGCACTTGCAAATTTTGTAAAGTGCTTTAAAGGGTAATAACACATTAAAACAAAGACACAACAGAAAAAGAGAAACAGAAAGGGACAGAAGCACAATTCAAAGAAGGCACAGACACTTAAAATAGCACAGAAAAGGACAAGATATATATGGAAACAACAGTAATGAAGCTCAATGTCTTAAGGCTGCTTTAAACTGCTTCAGAGCTGGTTCAAGATCAACAGGTTGAGGCTGTTTAATGTTTAGGTGCATACAGTGTAATACAAATGCAAATGTAATGCAAAGTATTAATTATGCAAACAGGTAATTATTTGCTGCTCCTAAAGTTTTTTTTTTTTGCTCAGAGCTTCATCTTCAGCAGTAACTGCTGCTTTTTTAATTGTCTGAATTGACTGTCAAATAAAGCGTTATGTTAATCAAGCTAGCACTAGCATAAGACGAACCACTCTGCTCCTTCCACCACTGACTCACCCACCCAGCCCTTCACCTACGACCTCATCATGACTTGAGCAGTAAAGAAGGATCAGGAGCTTGCTAGCCTGTGAGTCAGCCACAGAAACGTCCTCCAGCAGCTAATACTAGCTCAAAGCCTTAAGTGAGAGGAGTAGTAGACCAGAAGTGCCTTCACATAATGACTGACAGCCATGAACTCCCATCTCAGACTTTGGCCTTGTCTGATTGGTTAGAAGGACCAGGCTTATTCAAAACATTTACAAGGGGATCCCTCTGCATTGCTTTCAGGCTGTTCAGTGGGTCTAGGTCACAGAGTTTAAGTACACATTTTGTATCAGTTAGCATAAAAACAAGAGCTCTTAATTTAGAGGCTAACACTAAAGTGGTTCTAATGCATGCAGGGATTGCTGGTTATGTTAAAGTAATGCTTTGCTAAAAACAGAAATATAAAGTATTTTGACACAGAGCATTTCCAAAAACTATGACACAATAAATGACAACCAAACCGGACCAGAACACAGTAACAATCGTTTCATATATAACTGAAACCACAAAAGCCATTCAAACAGGGGCAGATTATACAGTAATGCCCACTCTCTTAGTAACTAAGGAGGCTGTAGTGGATGGCAACTGCCCAGAAATAGCTCCTGCTGCTCTGCTACAGCTCAGTTGTGTGAGATTATGTCACATAAAATTGAGCTATTATCCTGCTAAGTGTCCCGCAAAATAAAAAATGCCAAAAGCTTCTAAAATTAATACAACATCTGTCTAAAATGAGGTACAATACAACAACATGAAAACAGTTTCTTAAGCTTCTACCACACTGTTCAAATGTTGTGATGTTTGTTTGTTCAGGAAAACTAAGTGTACAAAAATTCCTCCGATGATGAAGTTTCTGTGGCAACATAAACTTCTTTGCACCAGCGTGGTTAGCCAGTCAGTAAGTCTGATTTCATGTCTTTGAAATGACCATGATTATCATTTTCCAGTTGGTAATTACAGCTGACTTGAGCAGTAAATAATATGTTTCTGAAAACCAGATAGATGTGTGACGTCAGCCACAGTCCATCATTAGAGGTAACTTAGCCCTGAGCTTGAAGATGCACACAATTTACCCTGATATTACCAACTGTGCCTGTCATACAAAAGAAGTTCAACACTCGACAGCTATTCCATTCAACTGCTATTCAACTATTCAGAGTGAAAATTATATCCATTACAGTAAGAAGCCTATTATACAACACCATGTTGAGCTGTCATATGAAATGAACGCCTGCGAGTGGACTCCATAGGAATCCTTTCAACATGATATGAATAAATCTGAACACCATGCCTGTGATGCTGTATTCCTGTCATATAACATAGTTAATATATTTAACAAATATACATAAGATTAATTATGATTTGACAAAATAAACCTACTGCAATTTTGGTTTAACACATCACTCGAGCTGGATATTTACATCAAAAAACAATGCATGTAATAAGTAATTTCACTTGTAAAAATGACAATATTACAATAAAGTTTGGTGAGGTTTTGGCACAAAAATAACTCGGTTTTGACAAAGGCTGGCTGGCTTGGATTCAAATAAATACTTTTAGAGGACTTTCATCGTCATGGTTACAATAATAACCACATGGGTTATAGAACGATAGTGGTCGTGGCTAAAAGAAATAATGTCAATACAAGGTTGGCACGTTGCGTTTCTTGGCGACGAGACAGGCCAGGAGAACGCCATAAAAACACAGAAGTAGGTCTCATCCAGCAAGAAGCACTGCTGAGCACAAACATGGAATAATGGAAAACGGAAAGCCTCTGGAAGGTAATGTAGTCACACCCACCCTAAGGGGGGTGTGTGTGTGTGCATGTGTGTCATACTCATCCCTTCTACCTCCATAAATCAGACTAAATAACTAAGCTGCTGAACAGTAAAAGCTATATAATGCCTGGTGCATCTCCTAGGTAATTTTACCATGTTTCCATTCAGCTTGCAGCATTGCTGAGGCTCATGTCAAGTACAATGCAGACTGATGAAAGGTGAGGTGAGCCTGACAAGCTGAGTGTGAGATGTGCTAAACTGACCACAGTACAGAGGATAAACCTGTTGGATTCAGGCAACAACATGCTCTGTCCTCTGGCCTCACCCTCAGGTCACACTCTACATGAGCAGCTCTGCCAAAACACTGCATTTTTTTTTTTTTTACAGGATTTCACTGTTCCTTTGACTCAGTTCTCACAACAATGTCTGAACGTGCAAAAATATTTCAGCTTGGAATCAGCGGTCCTCGTCACAGTTAATTCCACCACTGACCTGCTGCAGAGAGACGCACTGCCTCATGGACCAAAAGCATACAAATCTGTGTAGGTTCACAAAAAAGTGAGTGCACACAAATACAGAAATGTGCACACTCACCGATTTCAGCAGATTTCTAAAACCATAAGTACTTGTTTTGTAAATCTGTCTGTATGGAGCTAGGAACTAGTGCTCAGGTCTGACCTCCACTGCCACAGGTTGCGTGTAGACGCGCCTTCCATCACCTATTTTCATACCTGTATCTGTGCCTGCTCTGCACTTGTTAGACCTGTCAATGAAGTGAATGACAAGGACAAAGCACACAACAGAGGTTCACACTATCCAACCACTCCTACCAACAGGATTCACTTTAGTGCAATTAGCCATGAACACTGTTGCAGTGGGTTTTCACTATTAATGCACTGACTGCAGAGACTGAGAGCGTCACTCAGTCTCCTCGGGAGAATAACAGTCCGGTCAAAGCTCAAACTTTCAGAGACGTTCACGCAAGAAAGCTGCACTGTCCACATGGGCAGGAGCATTATGAGAAAGACTACATGAAACAGTGATGAAGGGTTCCGTGACGAGCCTGGCAGACAACTATAAGGTAAAATTTGAAAGCTCTCCTAAATTCTTAGGTGACATTCTCCTCCTCCTGAGACAGCTGTTCTCCATTTAGGCTGACAGCCAGTGGACTGGAGAGCCACCAAAAAGTTAGCGCCTTTCAAAGATGAGGCAACTCTTCAGATGCAAGTCTTGGAGATGGGGATGTCTGATTTGCTCAAAGAACAACACAAGGACGTTCGGGTGAGTGAGATTTGGATCAACACGGTTGACTGGATTTAAAAATACAAGACATTTGGCAATGCTACTATTCCCAGCAATTCCCTCCATGTAAGTGTATGAGTCATTGTTTACTTTCTATGAACTTTAGCAAGAGCCAGAGAAGAAACAGATTCTCCAATACTTGGCCAGTGTCTCAGGACTGCAACAACAGACTACACAGACCCACATCAGAAGGACTGCCTTGTCCCACTGCTCTCACTTGTCTCATTGCCTTGGAAGTGAACATCCATTTATTTTTGTACCTTTGTCAATCTTATTGTGGATTATAATAATAATTATGACAGCAACAATACTAATAATTAACTTAAAGAACAAATAGATGAAGTGAGAGAAGGCAGTGCTACTAAAACAACAGCAACAACAGTTAAATAATATAAAACGAAAGAATGCAAAGATCAAAGCAAATAAAAGTGACAAGCTGAAAATCTGTGTGTGTGTGTGTGTGTGCGCGCGCGCGCAGGTGAATAATTAAATGGCTGGTTTTGTGGTTCTATCTGCTGATTGTGATGTCCTGTTCCTGTTGAGGGGAGTGTGGCTGTAGAAACTCTGTTGACGGCCGTCTCTGTGGAAAGCTGTTTGGACATTTTGCAGATAGGTGCAGCATTTAACAATCAGCATTAATGCTATTGATTGTACACAGAGGTATGCCGGGTCTTTGTGTTATCTTTGCCTCAGGATACTCCTCTCCCACTGCCTGCTACTCGCTGTAGTGCTGTTGTTAGTCATGTCAGTGCTGTTGTCAGCTCTGTATAGGTAGTGAAGGGATACTGTAAATTAAAATGCTTTTGGATTTTAATCAGATATAGCAAGATGTGTACATGCTAGGATGTTTATTTATCAGCAATGGTAGGTATGCAAGTATTTAAAGGAGCATTTAAATAATTAAACTGTTGACCATGACCTAAATCATCACCACTAAAACTACTACTACTACTAACAATAATAATAATAATAATAGCAGCAGGCGTTTTGGCCCTTGGCTTGGCTTAAAATAATTTGGCCCTTGGGGAAAACTAACTGGGGAACCCTCCTATATATAAATATAGCAGAATGTTAGCACTGAATACACTCCAAATATATCCAGGCACTCTGCCAAGATCCCAAGTTATGATTGCTGCTCTGCACTGAGATCCAACCTCATCAAAGATCAGAAAATTAAATTAGAGATTGACAGCCATGGCTAGAAAATATTTAGCTATGTCTCCTTTCACCAAATGGTCTTGTTATATGCACCTGCTTCCCTTCATCTGAATCATCATGTGGCTCATGTCACTCATGCTACAGACAGACAGACATTTAAATCTGTGTGGTGTAAGTTCATGAACTGGTGTTTTGGACAGCCGTCAGCTCCTCAACAACTCTACAAATAAGCTGCACAGGTGGAAACTACTGTCATTAGCCCTCATATCGCTGTCAACAGTTCAGCCAAAATCAGAGGAACCCTTTCTTTGCCCGTCAGTCCACTTCACCTGATATGTAAAAAAGTGTTCTGACACATAGATCATCATGATGAGTCCAGTGGAAAGCTCTGTCATTCTCCCTCTCACAACTCTTATCCTGAAAATGAGAAAATTTCAAATGTGTAGCAGCTCCAGAGCAGGACAGTTAATTATAATGATATGAATCTAAACCTGCCAGGCGTGCACAACAGGCACCACATCTCACATCAAAAACTTACCTCCAATCTGTGTTTCCACAAGATTTGGTAAAACTTTTGCATAGACAGAATGTTGAGAGAATACACCACATTAGCTTTTAAACTGGTATAAATCAACATCATCTGTTCGAATGCCACAGAGGCCGCTCCACCACAAAAGACAGAAAAACAGTTACATGTTTACCTTCAAAATGAGCAAAAACATCAGCAGCCTCGATTCAAATGTACAGGTTGTCAGAACCACTTATCAAAGTGAACACAGCAGTACCAGTACAAGGTCTAAGGGCCTGATTCCCTCTAGACTGCCTGCTCACATTCAAAATGGATGTGCTCACCAAGTCAGCTGAATGAAATAAAATAATAATGATGAGAGTTAATAATACATGGATAGACATGAGTGTCAGCAGTACTGGACTGGTATGAAGAGTAGGGATTGTGACCACATTGTGTTACCTTCAGGGACCTATAAAATAACATTTGAGCTCAGTGCTGTCCCCTCATTCTCCTTAAATGACCCTGAAATCTCCACAGACGTGCACAATATCCCCATAACTGAAAATTACACTCATTTTGAAAGGTTTAGCTGAAATTACAAGGTTAAAAGGAACACTTTAGTGGCACCAAAATGATTTTACATAAAGCACTTATGAAACATCTGTGTTAGGTGTCAGCACTCTGGTTGGTAAAATCACATAGCATAAATTAAAAGGTAATGAGACAAAGGAAATTTGAATATAATTGCCTACAACTTGATTCAGCCTCCTGACTACTGTATTCCAATGCTGTGTGTGTGTGTGTGAGTGTGTGTGTGTGTCCTACAGGCCCAGTAACCTAATGAGTAGTTATGGGGTCTGGGCACAAAGACAAAGGATGACAGATTCACAGGTAACTCTGGCAGCCTACTTGACGTCCTCTGTTACACTCACCAAACAATTGAATGTGCTTTTATCGTCAAAAAAAAAAAAAAAAAAACACTGCAGTATTGTCCACCAGCATACATATTACCCCAGCAGCCTTACCTCCTTTGACATTTCTGTTTTTGTTCTAATGTTCTATGGAGGGATTTACATCACAATCGAAAGGGAAGCAGTCACAACCAATCTAAAAGTTAAGATTTTATTGATATATAATGTTTCTTAGTGGGAAGCTTGCATGCCGAAGTTAAGAGAAGATGCCCTATATCGTATAAAGATCCGAAAATTTAATCTACGATGTGTGTAATATTGGCGCTAAGTGAGGGAATATCGAATTACCTTAGTTTTGAATTGAGTTTGGCGACCAACGCTCTGGAAACAATACCGAGCGGCACGTATCGGAGCTACATCACAGGCAGCCAGCTTGCAGACCGATAAGCCCCAACAAAACCACTTATTGTCTCTTTATGTTAAATACAGTCAAAGGGCAACACTAGTCTTCAAACCAGACACGCTTGTCTATCACAGGTCTAATAAAAACGTCGCTCGGTGTAATAATAGCAGGCGTCGCTCACCTCTAGAAATAGCCAGAATGTCAGGGCTAAATCGGCCAGTGGATTCCTCATATCTCCGCCGGTAGGAGAGTGAAAGCCAAGCTCCGCTTCTGGAGAAGAGAAAGACGAGGAGGAAACGCTCCTTAATCACTACTTCGGTTTCATCCCCGCTACTGGAAACACCCAGAGATCAGATCCAGCTGGTCCGGCGCGGAGCCCTAGGGGTGACGGGACGGATGAAGGCAACCTGGGTGACGGTCAGACGTTCCACAGACGGAGATTGATGGCATGGTGGGAAACTGCATTAGCCTGTGATGTTGGTTTATTCCACGCCCCTTTTACCCAGCCACCCCCGCCCCAAACACAAACACACAGTTTTATTATTAATTTATTTAGACCATATTTGTCACTTTCATTGTCTAGTAAAAGGGGGAAAAATAGCGACAGCACAGAGCTCGCAGACTACTAACTTAAAAACCTCTTTTTGAAGAGGTTTTTGTGCATTTTTGTAGGCTGTGTAACTTAAAAAAATAGTATTGCATCTCCCCCATTTCTAACAATTTCACTCTATTCTATTTAAGTTTTGCATGAAAAAGATACTGTTGTATTCTAAGAGGAAAGTTATTCATAAAGATGCCTTGGGTTTGAATTTGTACTTCAGAGTAGCCTGGGCTAGCAGTAGCTAATGTGTAAAGGCTAACATATAGCCATTAGTTAGCCTACACATACACAAATAATTACACTACAAAAATATGTAGTTTAAGAGCGAAATAACAGTAAATAAACAACAAAAATAAGACATTACATATGTCACATATGGTTAACTATGTCTTATCCTGTGGCTAAACATTTTTGAGACTTGCATGAAAAATGGTTGATGCTAACTGGGTGTATTAGCTGCAGCTTGACTAGCATTGATATGTAACTCACAACAAGTCCTCCAACCCTAGCTACCACACAGGTCACTTATCCATCATTGTTTTTATGGGTGGACAATTTCAAATAATTTCACAAATAATTATACATGAGATAGTTCGCCAGTAACAGCTTTTATCTCATGTTGAAGAAGAGATGTCTAGGAACCACCGATTCAAGACTGCTTTGAGCAGCTGGACATTTTCTGCACAAGCCTGCCGCTCTTCTCCTCTGCATTGCATTTCCTGTGTGTACCATTTCTGACTTTTGCATGGGACTGGCCCTAGCTGCTAGGGTGTTTTACCTGAGCTTTAGCAAGGTAACCCTAGACCTAAGGTGGAGAGGCATTTTCCAAATTCAAATACATAACTCTTACAAAAACTGACACCAAGGTCAAATATAGTATTTTAAAAGAGCAATACAGTTTTTAGCTCCTTGTATTTGTTTTATTGCACATTTACTGTCTGGCTGTCTGCTCACATCAGCAGCAGCAGGCAGATGTATTCAACAATAACAAAAAAAGCTCTTACACTGTAACCTCTCAAATGATGGACTCAGGAACAGGGCTGAAAGGAACATGCATATTGGACTTGGTTAGAAGTGGGACATTATAAGGCAATTACATGTCAGGCTGTGTTTTCTTTGCAGTTCCTCTGACCCTGCTGGGTAAAATTATGATGTATGCAGCTTTTAAGAATAATTCTTAGGGAGAATAATGGCATTATTTTATTTTTATTTTTTATTTTTGAGAATATTTTTTGCACTATTTCCTTTAGTTGGCAGGAAAGACACAGACAAACTGAGGATGATGCTATATTATATGTGTGTATACAGTGTGTTTCAGCCAGTAAGAAACCAGGGCATTCATCCTTTTTCCCAGATGATTGACAGAAATGAAAGCAACACACATGGTTTATCAGACAGATATATATGTATTTAGCTTAATAGATAGCTAAGCAATAAGGGATCAGATAGTTTCTTTTACATATAGCTATGTATTATATGTATAGTCTTTCTATAGCAACAGTTACTTAGATCCTTTCTGGTTTGCTAATGGCTTGCAATGGTTTATGGTTTGTTATAAAGTGCTCTGTACTGTTTTCTCTGTCCATTCTGTCTTTCTCCATTGTCTAATGATCTTTCATCGTACCAATGCGACTAGAGTGAGTATATCTGAGTGGCTTCATATGTCAGTTGTGGCACTGTAATGGGGTGGTTCAGATTCAGCACCATGGACAGTGCCTGATCAGAACCAGGCGGCTGAGACAGAAGGAGACAGCTGGGACAGATGCTGATAGGAGACACAGCAGAATATGCAGCACTGGCTATTTGGTTGATCAAACAGAGCAGGAAACATGTCATTTGTATGTTCTAGCCATTGCTTCAGGAACACCACTGAGTAATGAGGCCAAGGTCGGGGATTGGAGGTCACATGACACACACTCGCCCAAAAAGACTTTGTCTTGTTAACAGGGCGAGTCATTATTAACAACATTAACAATGTCTCCATTCTGTTAGTGTCACATTAAGTCATGACAGTGTGACAGGGACTGACCAGGACCCTGAAACTGAAGCAGGTAAATAGAATTCATCATTAATTTTATTATTTACATCTGTGGTTTTCCTTCTCTGACATGCCAGAATGTCTGCAGTGAAATAGGCATATTGTAGTATTAGTATAACTACTGGGAAAATTGAGTCTTATTTACTTTCTTTATGTGCTCATTCAGTTAATTTTTGACTCAAATCGCCTCATTAATCAGGGAGAGTTACAATGTTTTGGTGCAGAAAATACACTCAGTTGGCCGTTAATTAGCTAGATGTATCCTAGTAGATCCTACCTTCATGATGTGTAGTTTGTGCTTAAACTGTATTAGAGAGGTGTTGACTCAATTGTCATTTTGGAGGCTGCAGAATGTGGTGCCACTGAGCTGTATTGCGTTATACAGACAGATATTTCTATTATTTTGTCCATCCCATTAATATCAATGATGGTAGGCTAAATAACAGGCACACCACATTTTATAATTCAATACAGTTCAATACAAACTCACAAACTACATCATCCAAAATTTTCATCCTATACTGGCAGTTTCTTCTGTGCCTATATATACATATTAACTGCCTGCAAGAGCTAATATTGTCTAGGCTTAGTTGGCATTATTACAGTACTCCTAGCATCTGCTATTTCACACAGTGTTTCCATAAAAACATTGGGAATAAGTTGAACTATAACTCTATTTCCAGTAATTTACTTAATTTCTAAATACAAAAAAAGCTCTTGTGTAAGATGACCCCCCACGCACCCTTAGTTATTGATTATTGGTTAATAGCAAACCAGAACAGTGGAATATAGGACGTTGGGTATATAGAGGTGATGCTTCCCTTCTACACTTTACCCTATTCCTCTAATCAGAGATGGAATAAATCTGCTTAGCAGGAGCTGGTTTGAAAAATAAGCCCAAACATTGATTTTGGACCATTTTGTGGTATTTTGCATTCAATATATATGTGTGACCATCAGATAGGTTACCTGATGGCTCTCGGAGTATTTTCATTTAAAAAAAAAAAAAGTATCCAACACACAAGCGCGGTATCTACCATCACTTGTCTAAACATCCAAACACCTGCTGTTACACCAGCTATAAGGGTGTGGCCAGTAGCGTATCCTGTGTTGAAAGCCTTGGTTATTACACCAGTGTCACACTTTGTACGTTTGTGTATTCACTATTGATTTCAGTCTGCTGGTACCAGATGCCAGCAGTTAACATCCCGTTGTGTGGATGACAAGCCTTTATACTTTGCTTTTGTTCCACTCTGGAGGACACACATATAGAGACTGTCAGCAAGAGGGGGAGTGTTGAAGTGTTGTGTGTGTGTGTGTGTGTGTGTGTGTGTGTGTGTGTGTGTGTGTGTGTGTTGCAGAGCAGCAGATTCTGACACTGACAGAAGAGGAGGAAAACATAAAGCTGACTGTTAATGTCAGGGAAAGGAAATGAACAGCACACAGAGCTATATGGACAGCTGTAATTGTGGTATCCTCTGGGAGAGAAACCATGGTATATATAATTAAAATAGATTGCATTTATCTTGAATAATAGCTGTGGTAAGCACTTGCACATGCAATACTTTGATCAGAAAACAACAATGTCATGTGAAATTTAGCTGGTGATATTTTATTTATCTCACAGTCATTTTTATGATCATAAAAAGCTCACTTTCAGACATCACTGATTTCCATGCTGAGAAGCTGTTTTCTGTCATAACTCATTCTGAGATGCTAGCATCACAGCATGTGATCTGTAGCACATGCCAGTCTACATTAACGAACCTATTAATTTGCAGCCATGTTGTGACAGAGGCTGAATATAGTTAAGTTTTAAGATTATGTTTTTTTTTTAATGGAATGAGTTAACACCTCATGCTTATTCGTTTTCTTTTCAAAAGTGAAATGAGACGATCAATGTGTGACACTGTGGTGTTCGTTTTGTAGTTTTAGAGGATTTATTCAACACAGTTTCCAGAGAATAATATGGTTTGTGCCTCCCTTAAATGTAACTAAATGCATATTTAAAATACCTTTCATTGACATACGCTGGGTAGCACGGTGGCTAACAGTGGTGGAAAGTGATTAAGTGGATTTAATCAAGTACTATAAGAAAGCAATACTTCAGCAGTATGAGTATTTCTGTTCACATTATACTTCTACCCCACTATATTCCAGAGGGAATAGCTATAGATACTAGTCATTCATACATTAAGATTTTTTTGTACAAAACATATGGTCAAGTTATGAAATATGATGCTTCAGATTTTTTTTAAATTGTGGCATTGACAATGTGTTTCCATCTCAAAAAAGAAAAAGCCTAACTTAACACTGCATATAACAATGTGTATTGTATTTTCACTTTCTTAATTTACTTTTTACTTAGTCATTATAAATCTTCCACAAAATAGTTTTGGATGCTCCTATAAAACATTATAGGAGGGAGGTATGATTAGATGTGGCTCTTGTTATTTGGCGTAGTGTCTGCATTGCATGAGAATCAGCCTTAGTGCTAATAGGAAAAATGTTCTGGGGAGAAAACACACCCATCCACCCACCCACCCACACACACACATACACACAGGCACACATAGATCCACTTTAACTGATTCTTCAGTGCTTCAGTCTTTCATCTGTTTCATTTCCAGCAGTGCCCCCAGACAAATGAACCCTGATGTAGTAATTACTGGGTATCAGAGGGTATAAACACTCCAGTCCATGTGGCAGAGATTTGCTGCACAATTCAGAAGATTAGTCAGCTATTTCGCTGTGTATCTCAGTGGGTTACATTAACACTGTAAAGGATTAACAGCAATTTGTAAGCCCACTATAGGACAGAAAAATCAAGAAAAGGCACAAAGGTAAGAAAAATAGGCATAGAACAAAATACATAGATAAAAGTAGCATCAACAAAGTGCTATAGTCAAATTTCACTGAGCAGCTATCTCCAAAATTTCCATTTGTGTATGAAACTGATTTATGATGCTGGTATGGAAGGAGGCAGCAGCATCAAGCTGACGGATGAATGTGACCTCAAAGACGATTTTGTCACTGAAGATGATCTGAGCTGTTTGTCATAACCTTCTTGTTAATTTCTCAAGGAATTGGTTTCTTTGTTGCCAGGTGAATGACAACCAGGGAGCATAAATAAATGGTGATAAGAGCAAGACTGTCTTTTAATAACCTTCGAGCTGTCTACACCTATCAGCCACAACATTAAAATCAGAGTTATCGGTTTCAATGTTATTCCTGAATAGTATATACACCTGATTGAGCAGGTGTGAATGGTGCCTCCTGGAGAACTCTCACCTAGCACTGAAGGAGATAGCAGCTGTCTAGGTGTTTTTAGCAGATTTACCAAAGAGATATCTCCTCTCTAAACTTTTTATATTAATTTGAATAGCTGTTTGAGGCCAAAAGAGGTTCAAATATAAATGTTTCTAACAAAAACAAGAATTATAGAAAAAAAGCTTCAGCACTGTGTTTTTGGCTCTTTTCTCTCCCGGGAATCCTCTCACAACTCCTCAGATTTTCCTGGGGACCCTCCTGAGCCACAGCTGCCCTGTAATGCTGTACGTATTCATTTATCAAGATTTGACAGTTACCTTTTCAGTGTGGAGATGTGCAGTTAATCAAGTACAGAAACCAAGTAAATTAATTTAGTAAAACTTAAAGGACTAGTTAGACATTCAGTCTCAAGTTTCAATTATCTTACTTATACCACAGCTGTATATGTTTATTATTTCATATTTTTGGGTAATAAATTTATTTGGCCAAGCTAGCAGCATGGCTGTAGCAACAGCAATGTTGGTCTATGAGTCTGTCAGTCTACTGCATTGGTCAGACTGTAACAACAACTACTGGATGGACTGCTGTGAAACTTTGTTCAGGCATCCATGCTCCATTCTGGATGAATTACACCTTACTTTTCATCTTGTGCTATCATCTGGTCGAATCTTTAATCTGTCCAGTATTTTGGATTGCCACCAAATACCTGGAAAACAAATGACATTCCCAGCAGCCTGTTGTCCGTGGCAAAGCTGAAACCAGTTGCTCTCTGGCTATGAGCACCCAGAATGCTGATGAGGCCGCTACATCAGAGCTGTGCAGTGATCTGAAAATGTAGCACACCCTTCAGCCAATTAGAGTTAAGAATCAGGATGTTGTGTTGCTATGGTACAAAGCAAGAATGCACTGACCAATGACATGTGACTGAAATGTGGAAAATACAGCAGTGGCAATGCTGCAAAAGTCTCCTGGAAGATGATTAAAATACAACACAATGAAGGCAAAAATGATAATTATAATGGAACTATCAGATGCTAACTGAATGGTTAAATCAATCAATAATACCTGCTGGTTTCCAGACCAGCAATGATACTCAGGTGAGTAAAAGCAGGTGGAAATTTATCTGTATGAGCTGTGTCCATCTGGGTAGAGATTTGTTTTCCTCCCCAGCAGCTCCACTTCTCTCTGCTGGTGACTCGTTTTGTGCTCTCGCCTCTCAAATTCCCCCGTGCCACTCTTCTGTTGTGGATTGTTTACGGCCTTCAGGCTCATCTGTGTTTTCAGTTCGCCCTGTTATTAAGCTGATTCAACCTCAGTTTGATATTACTGTTTCTACACTCACTTTCTATCTGAGGCTGCCTGTTGGTCTCTGTGGATGTTGTGTTGTTGTATGTGTACTTCAGTTGCTGCTGCTGCTGCTGCTGATTCAGTCTAGCCTCCCTGGAAACATTAAAACTGCACCAGGACATGTTTGTGTGTACTGTAAAAAATGTACTCATTTATTAGTCTAAACCACAAAAAAAAAACAGAATCTAGTCCTATGAATTTTGATGCTATATATCAAGCTGGCTTAGTAAAAATTAAACTTGGTACAGTAGTTAACTGACATGTATCTGAAAACTCTGAACATCAGTCCACATCAGTCCAACTCTCTGACACTTGAGGTCCACATATTAAAACTGCACTAATTAGTATTTTTTACATGGACAATGGATCAAATGACTGTATGTAATGTGGAAGTTTTCTGTTTTATCAAAAGAACATCCACACTGCTACCAGCTCCGCACCATCAGTAGACAAAGCAATTAATAGACTACAGCTATATTCATTAGTATTGGTCTATTGTTTAAACAAACACCAGAATAATATGAAAGATGCCAAATTCACATTAATTTCTATACAACCTGTATCTGCAAACATCATAAGCAGTGTGGGTTATTTTTGAATATCTGTACACAGTTGAATCAACTTGGGACCAGATTTACAAGTCATGGGTTTATTATACATTGGCTGTGTATCATAAAAAGCATCTTACTCTTAGGTCTTGTACTGTAACAGCAGCTTTTTTCTACTAATGAACCACAGTGTTGTCAGGGGACAGACGCTGACTAATGCCTACTGTCATCCTGCTAACACTGTGTGTGGGTGTGCTCCCAAGACGGAGCTTCATGACACAGGAGGGTAATTGGTGTCAAGTTTATTCAGTAGCTATATACTTGACACCATATAGTGTTAATGAATAAGTTACACTATAAAACAAGAATTAATGTACATAGCTCCCAGCATCTGTCTGTGCGTCTGCCTCTTCATATCCCTTCTACTGACCAATCCATACATACTGTGCATTAAGTTTCTTAGAGAAGGTACACGCATTTTGTTTCAGACGTTAAATATTGAACATGTATAAAGAAAGTCACCAGGTTGCATCTCAAAACCACTGGGAAAATGGTCTAAAGGAAACTTGTGAGTAACATTTATTCATTCATACCCCTGAGCAGCACCACTCAGTTGCCGAGCAGCGTGCATCTGCACAGAGCTGCTCCCAGCAGGAAGTGTTTCAGGAAGGCAGCACAGTGCTCTGCTTAATTTCCTTCATCCCAGTGTAAAAATAGAAGAGAGTGTTGAGCTGATATTCTGTAGATAAAAACAAATGTGTTTTTTCTGTATTTTATAATCAACATCCTATTTACTCTCATTTATTCACTTTGCTTTAAATTTATGCCAGAAGCACTTGCAATTTCAATAAACTTATTTCTTAATAGGGGATAATAAAGTTTTCTCTTCTCTAAGACAAGCTACACAGGCACTCAAAAGATCAGTTATTGATTTTGTTAAGGAATGCTCTGAGCAATATGATCCTTTCCTCCACAAGGCCTCGAATTTGAGAACCATTGCTGCCATCTAGTGGTCACTTGAGTTAATGTTGCAGCTCAGCAATATGTGAAGAGATATGGTTTATAAAAACATGTCCTTTTCCAGGTTAATGAATTTACTGACTTATAATTAACACAGACTACGATCAATAAGCCCCACTCCCCAGTAATAAAGAGATCAGATTAAAAATAATATCCTGAATTAACTTTAAAGTCCATCATCAGTAGTAACTTTGACATCAACTTCTTAGCACAAGGTTCACTTACCGGAGCTTTCAGCCACATCATGGTCTTCTCCAGCAGATGGAGTTGATCAGTTGGTGGTCAAACTGTGGTGAGATTGTTTCTTTTCAAAGGTGACCTCTGAGATAGCTCCTGTTAGCTCCTCGCTCCTCCTCCTTTCTTCCACTGACTCCTGGTCATCTACCAAATTCACAGTGGATGCTGTGAATGTGCGTGCAGAAATGTGCATCATAAGTTTTGCATACTGTTGAATAAAAGCAATTACATTTGAATTTATCTTGTAAGGTAAAGGTAAATTATGGTCAATCAGTTCAATCTCTAAAATGTTGCTTTTGGTTACACACACTAGAAGAAACTAACACTAGGAAATTCACCTGGAAGCACAAGAAGACTGGCCACAAGTTAC